>NC_083698.1:51672500-51675000 GCF_033118175.1 Dama dama | reverse complement strand
TATTGCAAGTAGTCCAGCCTTTGGGAATTTGACTGTAAGTGGACCCACTGCATGGAAGCTTGCAAGCTTGCACAACTCAATCACTAAGCTTTTTAAATAAAAAAAGAGGGAGGTTTTGCCTGCTAGGCAGGTCTTTCTGTGTTCTTGGAGATCTAAATATTTCTTATTGCTTTAACACTTTTTACTATTAAATTCTCTATTTCCTATACTAAAATATTCCTGGTCTCAAGAATTTGAAGCTACTTTTTTCTTTAGGCAAGGACAGAAAAAATTGTGACAGAATATACCTGCTTATCAGGTGTCTTGTAAACTGTAAACAATATTTATTTTTGTATTAGTACCTCACTAGCATTCTTTAGTTTTTAGGTCCTACTCTCACATATGTAAGATACAGAGATAGATAGCTGAATACATTGCAAAAAATATTATGTTAGGTTTTATAAAATGAAGGCCAACTAACTTTGTCAGGGGTTGTAGAATAACAGAATGAAATGAACTTTCCCAAAGCTTTCTTTCTCCTTTGTTTTTAAAAAATAAATATGTATGCTGGAAAGGACTGATTTAAACATTGAAATTAATGAATTAAACTAGCATTAAAATGTATAGATTTTAATGGAAAACATTATTTAGCATGCACTTTGAAAAGTAAAACTTTGTATACATTTTCACCTGTTTGAGAACTAGATGCTACATATGGTAATTATAAGAATGTGTGAGAGTTAAATGACTTAATATAAACGTTAATGTACAAAAGTAATTTTGAAATATATATGGAAATAATTAGTTCACCAAAATCATCAGTATTATCAAATACCTTTCAGTTATATTTGTGGATGGGGATTATTGAACTCTAAGATGCAGAAACATAATGTTGCAGTAAAATACACCTGTATAGCTCCCATTCTTTCAAATTTACTGCTATACTATATTTAAATGAAATAGTACAGAGATAAAGCAATTTTAGCATTTTATGCTGTTTTCATAGTGAAATATTTGTGTTTTGTTGCTTGTGTTATAAATCTTATTTTAATTATAATCCTGGAGCAAAACATAACATACTAAGTTGCTGAATTAATTAATAGTTGATTGAAGTGAAAAGTAAGATTTTTATTTGCTCTACTCTTGTGTTTCCCAGATGTTTGTCATTCTTGAAGATCTTATTCTGTTTGCTAAAGGTAGTCATGATCATTATTTTAAAAAAAAAGAATGCCATGTTGAAATGCCCTACAACTTTGGATGTTTGGAATACTAACCTTTTTGAATGAAAATTTGAATTTTTACTAATTAAAGATTTTTTTTCCCAGAAAGGTAACTTTAACTTGTGCATAGTGTTTTAGGCATGTTGTTCAAACAAGTGAAAAGCAGTGGCAAATACTTTATACCCAACTTAATTTTCATTTATTCAAGTTTGTATCATTATTATAATAAAGATAGTATCACTCACTATAACACCAGATATCCTTCTCTAAATCATGTTTTAAAGGACACCCTGTTTCAGTTTTTAAAAACTAAAAATATTCTTGTACTTGTTCAATTTTTGTTCTTACACATTCAACTATGTCCTTCATATTTGGCATTTTGATTTATTAGGCAATCTTAGCATTAAAGACTTTTAGCAAAGCAGTGCTAGATTTCAAATGCACTGTGCATGGTATCTATGATGAATTAATTCCAGCAGGGCAATAAAGTTATCATTATTTAAATGGTAGTTTCTTTCAGAAGTTTTACATCTTAGTCAAGCTTTCAAAATCAGTATTTAGCTCATATTTCGAGGTGAATGCATGTGATTTCTTGTTACATACGTATATTTTCCCCATGCTTAACACTTCCTTGTGTGAATCTGCATAAAAATATTTAGTAATATTTAATATTGATAGCTTAAAATGATGGATAATTAGTTAAGAATATATGATTACTCTTTAATCTTACGGTTCATTCTGTGAAATGCCATATTCAGAATATTTAGGATTTAATGCATTTATTTGGTTAAATAAATTATACACTGAAAGAAACCAGAGAGTGGACATAAAATGTCTTTTATTGTCACCGTAAATAATTTTGTTTAAGAAAAGTTCATAGAAATAAATTTTTTTTTTATAGACACTGTTGTTTATTCCTAGTTTTTTAGGAAGTCATTTTTTTTTCATCCATTTGTTTTGATGAAATGATAAGATGCACCCCCCCCAAAGAAAAAACAGGTTGAATAATGAGGCACCATGATTATGAGATGGAGTATCTGTGTGTGTGAACAGACAAGTGTGTAGGAAGTAGAGGTTATTTGTCCTTTCTTAACCATCCTTGACATGTACAGTTAGATCTGCCTATTATCTATCTATCCATATCCACTCATACATACATATACATACACACAAAAGGTCGTGAAAGAGAAGAAGAAAGGGGAGAGATGTAGGGCAGATGAGAGAAAGGGAGAGGAAAGATGATAGAAAAGATCAGAGGAAAAAGGTTGAGTGAGCAACAAGGACCAATAGTGTCCCTGGTG
>NC_083698.1:51665000-51667500 GCF_033118175.1 Dama dama | reverse complement strand
GTTTTAAATTAACTGTTGTATCATTTACATTTTTAAGTTGGTATATAGTAAGAAAGAATGCAGCTCAATAGTTAAAGCAAATGGCCACACTAGAGTAAAATTTAATAGAATCATTATTTTAAATAATAACAGCCTTTAGAAAGTTATCTTAGAGTATATGTACTGAGTAATATCTTAACCTTTAGGTATTGTTCTCAAGAATAATCTTTTAAAAGCACTAGATACAGCTCTTTGAATAGATTTCCTATTATTTGAGAATAATGTCTCTCTTAATAGACAAAGTTATTAGGAACTTAGTTTTTATTTTGTTCTGAAATATTTTGTTTTCACTATCATAGGGTTTAAATGCCTACCAAAGTTGCAAGGTTAACCTATCTTACATGTTACTTCAAATAAATGCAAGTTTCACGATAGCCCTTTTCTCCCTTCAGTATATTTATAGGAAATACCATGCTAGCAGAATGCAATAATATTCCTACTGACTCCCTTAAGTCAGAGTCCTAAGAATTTATAGCCAAATTCTATCTTGTCTGAGAATACATTAAGTTGCATTTATAAAGGCAAGTGAAAATAGCAATTGAAAATTAACATTATGGCTTAGAACTAAAAGACAGCAGATACTGAAAGAAATTGCAAAGAAATAGCGTTTTTGCCCCTCAAAACTCTGATTAGATTTTTCTTAAAAAGAAAACAGAGTAAAATCATAGCTTTACTTTATAGCACTCTGGAGACATTTTATGATAAAGTCTGCAAGGTGTGTTTATAATCGGAGTTTGAAGTTTACTTTGTTCTACAGTTTGTGTATATAAATCTTAAACAAAAGTAAATACAAAAAGTTATGTCTTTCAGATAACATAGAAGTGTAGTCATGTATTGGTGTGTTTGTGGAGTGCCTTCCAGAAGTGATTTAACACAATGGGTATAGTAGGTATCTACAAAAGACACTTCAAAAAGCGCCTACAGAAGATATGTAATAATTTAATAAATAAACATGCAAAAACCTTTGTAAATGTCTTTTCCCTTGGATATGTTTTAAATATATTATATAGTTAGATATTTAATGTTATTGAATTTTTGTCCATCCATGAGTGTGTTTTCTATTGGGCCTTTAAGTTCAGTAAGGGTTGAAAGGTCCTTTTTATAAAATAAAGGCAGTTACTGCTTTTAATTCTAACATATTCAATACATTACAGGAAAAAACAGGCTATGTGGAAATATTTAAAAATCTCATGAGAAGTGAAATAAATTTACAAATGTATTTTTGCATGGTGTTATTTAATTATACAGTTTGAACAAAGAATTAAATTACTTCTTTAAAGTATAATGGGCTAATCATTTTTGGCTAAGGTCTCTTATTTAGAAATAAAATTTAGGAGGCAGTGAGTGATATAAACAAAATAGATTTTTGTTTGCCATGAACTTCTGGCAGAATATGGTCTGTTTTGAGAACAGAATGTTTACCTTTATTTTTATGGCTTTTGTATTTTTATAGAGGTAAGCAGTTTGAATTAAATCAGGCATGTATTTAGGAAGAAAGGTTAGTGTTTGAAATATATTGTAACAAACACTTAATGATAAATGGATTGGCGGAATAAAAAGGATTGATAAATTATAGCTAGTATTTTTTCCTAGCATTTCATTTATTGATATTGAAATATTTTTGAGAGCTGGAATATCTTCTATAAGTTTTAATATTGTATTATAATGGTTATGTTCATCGGAGCCACGTCTTTGTTGATAATGCTTTGCTGTTTTATATTCACTGAAAAATCAGTAATAAAAAAGCTTTCTCCTGATGACTTACTATCTCTCCCATTCTTTTCTAATCTTCTAAAATTAGTACTAAATACCAGAATGTATAATATATGGAGGTAACATATTTCAAATGTTGTTTCAGATTAACTACACTGAGAAATTATTCTGCATTAGATGTAGAATTTTATTTTGATATTAGGTTTGCAGAACTAATTGTTTGTGTCACTAAGGTCAAAATAGTTGCTAAAAAACTTGATTGCTTTACAGGGTAGATTTGAGCTTGCATTTTGAGCATTCATTAAGTCAGATAATCTTTCTGAATGTTTTATGAGATTGTACTGCTTTGAAGGTGTTTCAGGTGATGGTGTTTAAAAATATCTGGTCAGTACTCTCTTACCATCAGTTCCTTTATCCCTACTATTCGAAACAGTCTTTGAGTAACAACTTAAATTATAGAATTCTCTTATTTTCAAAATAAAATTAAGAACAGTGATTTTTTTTTCAGAAACATAATATTTGACATTTACAAAATAACACTGTGATTTTATTTCATTACTGGTGTCTTTAACCCTGATAATTTGGTCAAGGAGATGTAAACATCATGAAAAAGACTGTTTATGTGTAAAGAAGTAAATAGCCACTCTTAACTCCAGCATTTAAACACATCTGGTCTCATTTTATGTTTCTCTCTTCTGTTTCTCTGTCTTTATTGAAGTGTTTCTATGATTATATATCAATAAATAAT